>NC_057810.1:471712934-471749089 GCF_018294505.1 Triticum aestivum | reverse complement strand
CCCCTCTCTCTCTCCCACGCATGTGTAAAACCCTTCCCCTTCCTAGGGGTGTGATGCAATAGAAAAAGAAAAAAGATTCAGGTGGAGGGCTTCGCCCTCCCCCGGTGACCTTCAAAAAAAACTGAACATGTTCTCTGGACTGATAGCCTCAAGTTAACTGAATGCATCAAGAGCAACTGGTCCAGATTTTGGCAAAATTACAAGTTAACTAAATGCATCATCAAGAGCAAGTGGACCAGATTGTTGTTGTTATGGTCTAAAATGGGAGAAGGAAAAAATATTATGCCTGTCAATTGTTGAATTATTCAGAGTATTTGAATTATTCAGAGATCCATGTTCTGTATCCAGGATAATGCACAATTGCAATGTCCATGGATCACAGGATAATCAATTGCAGTGTTAAATTCAGTCAGTGTGTACTCCAAGTAGTGATTTTAAATTCAGTCATCAAAATACAATCAATTTTTCTACACGCTCTGCAGATGAGTGTAAATTCAATCAGTAACTTGCACTAAGGAATTTGTTCTCCAGGTAGAGATGAGTGTAATGGTCCAATAATAGTAGTGTCATGGTAAGGTTGCCAGGATGATGGAAATCACAGCCTGCAGATGCAGCTGCAACAAACAAACAGTTCCCAGGGATCAACACTTGCATGACAAATTGTTCAAAACTTCAGGCACTGTGAGCAAAGTATGATCTGCTTTGCTTACATATCTGTAGAACAGAGTTGTGAAGAACACGACGAAGAGGAACTGGATCGCCGCGAAGATCCACATATCCTCGCCCCTGCAGATACGCGCTATTTCAAATTAGTTACCATAGCAACGAGGGTTCCATCAAGGCAATCATATCAAAATTTTCAGTATGTGTTCTAAGGTGGGTGGTGGTTAAATGATGCAGTACCCATGCTTGTTGTGGTCAGTGATGAGAAGAGGCCTAGGATGCATGAGAAGGGCAGCGAAATCGCCAGGGCGGCGAAGCCGTTATGCGCAACCTATGAGACACCAGCAACAAAAGAATTTATCGACCATATGTAAGGAAGTTTTAGAATCAATCAACAAGAGAGGGAGGGGTCTAAAATACCAGCAATTGCTCCAAGAAGCAGAAGTATGCCAGGATGCTGATGACCACAAGGATAGGTGTCCCATGCCACAGCCTGATTAACAAAATGACAAAAAGAATCACACATTAGGTTACATAAATGATAAATCAATGACTGCACTATATGTTTTATTATTATACTATTAGCAGTTTAGCACACATCATTCCAAGTCCAGAAGAAATTATATGTTGATCTGTCACGAAGTAGGTAAGATCAGCAGCATGAAAACTTGTTCTCTATAGCTGAACCAGGTATGGTTAGTATACTATTAGCAGTTTAGCACACATCATCCAAATTCTAGAAGAAATTATATGTTGATCTGTCACAAAGTAGGTAAGATTATCAGCATGCAAACTTGTTCTCCTCAAACTAGGTTGCCAAACTATGTGGCCAAACTGCCCATATAATACTACCAAGTCCCTCTCCAAAGTATCACAGGTCTTACCTGACTCCAAATGAGGAACACAAACATGTCAAGTAACAACAACACAAATTCAAGTTGGGGAGGTTGATGCCCTTGGTCTCCTCCACAGATCAGACAAGCAGGATGAACCACTATCCTAGTAACTAACAGAAGATAATTTCAATATTCAGAATGTGTACTTGCACTAGTTGTCAGCAAGAAATACAGTAAAAGTTGAGATGTACTCCTGGCCCCTGCTTTTGTTTGTTTTTTAATTCCTGGCCCTGGTCCCTGCAAAAAAAAGAGAGATGTAGTAGCACCTATAGTTGCTGAAAACAAAAAAAGGATGTACGTAGTAAAAAAGGATGCTAGCTTCAGAAAATTTGACTGAATTTGACTGAATGAAAGAACATGACTGAATGAAAGAACTTGACTGAATGAAAGAACTGGAGCACCGTGCGCTGCAGCATGTGCTCGCCCCCAACATTAATAAGACCAGAATCGTGCTAAGTGCAACGGAAGCAAACCACGGAGTTGCTGGACAAAATAATCTCAAACAAAATGAAGGCTGACAAGGGAGGAGAGGACCTGCGTCATGTTGTTCTGCTTCTTGAGGAGGGAGGTGATGAGGGGCCCGAGGAGCAGGGACTCGAGGAGCATGCCCAGGGCGCCTTGGCGGCGAACGGAATCCCCTTTCTCCTCCGCTGCTGCTTGCCCCGTGCCTCCTCCGGCGTCGGGGGCAACGAGGAGGACGTGTCGTCGCCGCACGCAAGCAGGAGGAAGAAGAAACGATTTTGGGTGTGAAAGAGGGAAGATTTGGGAGGCAGGGGAGCTGCGCAAGGCAAGAGGGAGCAACGGAGGAGGACGCGCGGGAGAGCAGCGCGGCGAAGCTAAGGGAGCTACGACGCGGGAGAGCAGGGAAGCAGCGCGACGAATCCGAGCAGGGAAGCTCCGGCGTCCATGCGTCTGTGTCAAAGCGTCGATTGAAGACAACGAGGAGCGCAGGTTGTGTCGGAAGTTTGGGAAGGGGTTTTCTGCAAAAACGTCATGGAGACAACTTTTCACATCGTCAGGAAGGTCCTCAGACCAGACAATACAGCGAGCACCAAAATACAGCCAATGCATGAGCTAGCTTATTACAAGCCCGTGGGGCAAAGGAGAAAGAAAAGCTCCTAAATTGAGGCGGGCAAATTCACGGATTTCTCTGAAAATCCCTCTGGAACGATATCCCATGATTTTCCTTGTAACACCTGCACCCGCACCTGACAGTCAAGGTTATTATTTTTATCATCTAATAGCACCCACAGTTTGGCTGATCCATCTCATCCAGCACAATGTGCAGCCCTCGAAAAAAAAACAATCCAACACTAAGTGCTAAAAAAATATCTCATCCAGCACTAGCCAGCACGACAGCACAAACCAGCGGCAGCACAGGCTCGACGCGGAATCGGGCGGAGGAGCTCCGCCTCTGGGCCAAGCATGCAGCTGGCGACCATCCCGACACCAAGGAGGGAAGGTAGCGGCTGCGTCATGTGCCTTTGCCATTCGCCCGTGTCCGCCGATGCGGTTGCCTACATCTGCATGAGCCACGATCGGCTGGCCGGCCAACCCATCGTCGCCATTGTCACGCCAGATATCTCCTCCAACCGGCGCTGAGGCGGCATTGTTCGGACAAGTCCCATTGTTCCCCTCCAGGCCCCCCATAACACACAAGAGCTGCCGACAGCCAGGGTATGTCTCTGCAGTTTTTAAATTTATTCAAAGACGCTTCACCTGTCAAGAAAAAACTATGGCCATTTGATTTCTTTTCCGTGATTGAACTTGATGCCATTTGTTTTACCACTTGCATTATCTCCTTTAAGAAACTGCAATCAGAACATGTAATTAGTTGCTAGACCACGGCAGGGTTGGTTTGCCACCAAAATAAGTTGGTGCAGAAAATAAACAACGAGCATCTCATAAAGTCACAACAAACTCTGAAACCACGCTATTCATTTCATCATCATGTCTCCCACCATTGCTAGTAGATAAAGCTAGTGGTATGTTTCTTTATGTACATAGACACTGCACAAGATGTCATTGATCACCATGGCTTAACTGAATTAAGGTGTTATCTGATGTTTATGTTAACTGAATTTATGTGCTAACTCAACTCAATTTGTCAACTGACTATTTAGTGTTAACTGAATCTTTTCTGTTAACTGAATGTTGGTTTGAACTGAATCTTTAGTGTTAACCGAATTTACGTGCTACCTCAAATTAGTGTTAATTGAATCCATTCTGGTTGTTTTTGTTGCGATTACTTTCGTATTTTGCAAAAATATAAGCAACCCTGATCATGATCATGATGAACTCCTAAAATTACAAATTTACGGGCCGCCAAGTATAATGTATAAACAACCCTAATCATGATGAACTCCCAAATTCACAGGTTTATGTAATGCCACAGATATAAAAGCACAATTGTTGGAAAGCTAGCAGGATGACTGCATATGCAATGAAACCATAATGGTTGTTCATCTTGAACTAAGACAATTGATCGTCCATATCCATTGCATGGGTTATTTTAGCTGGCCACATTTGAATAAATTAAGCACTGCCGGCAGTAGCAAGCGCATTTTATAGAGGTATACATGCACCATCTTGGCATACATACTTCGCAATCATGTCAAAACCTTAAAGAAACTCAGGTGATTCAAACCTAGATTTAAGAAGATCATTGGTACAGCTTCACAGCAAAAATGAACTGCTCCATGCTCTTCCTCCTATCACTCAGCAAATCTAAAACCAAGTGACAAGAGATGTTCTGCAGACATTCTAAATGAAAAAGGTGCATGTAAAATAGAAAAAATAATTACACATGTTATACTGATCCTCAATCTGCATCCTCTGTTAGCAGCAGTTATATTCCTGGTATATAAATGCTAATTAGATGTTTAGCCTAAATCATCACATTCCACTGTTTCCCCATATCAGAGGCTGGCATTTTTATTTTGGAGAACTTCACTGCAGCTGATCCTGCTTCTAATAAAAGGGCATATTTCCGAGAGCGGCGTTTCGGTGCCCGGGTGCATCTGCACCCGGTCAAAAGAAAATTCAGAAAAAAATTCAGAAAAATTCAAAAAATTCCAAAAAAAATTTGGGTGGTAGACAATTTGATGCGTGAGGTACGCTCCAATTTTCAAAACATTTGGACTTCTGTGCAGCTCTCAGCAAAAAAGACAAATCAGACCAGAACAGTATATGAACAGTACACATTTTTACAGACCTCCGATTTGTCTTTTTTGCTGAGAGCTGCACAGAAGTCCAAATGTTTTGAAAATTGGAGCGTACCTCGCGCATCAAATTGTCCACCACCCCAATTTTTTTTGGAATTTTTTGAATTTCTTTAGTATTTATTTTGATTTTTTTCGTGAGCGCAGGTGCAGATGAGCTCGGGTTCAGATTCGAATTTTCCCATATTTCCATGGTAGACTATCTGACTCTAGATGTTCACAGGTTCCTTACTAGTCCCACTCACCACAGAGACGAACCACAAACAAATATGAGAACAACAGTAATATGGCAGTACCGGGAAACAACTCAAACAAGGTATCCAACTCAGATCTATTTGTCTAGTCGATACAAACATGAAATAACGAGAGCTTGGTTGAATCACCACCTTTCGTCAGCACTTACATGCCAATTAATGCAATTAATTAGTACCTCATGGTCTGAATTTCAGACTCTCAAAGGCCCAAACCTCGCTGTATCCGTACCTGGTTTGCCGCACGGTCCAAATCACTTGCCGTTGAAGCTGTCGTATCGCCGTCGTCGTCACCGCCCTCGTTGTCCTTGTATGCACCTCGGAGTCGATGGCTACGTCGGGAATTGAGACGAGATCGGCGTCGCCCAGCCCGTCGAGCGTCTGCAGGAGCGACTCCAACTTTTGCCTCCGCAGCCTCACCGTCGGCGACGGGCGACGCCGGCACCGCCATTTCCTTGCTTGCTGCGGGTGGGCGTCAGATCCGCAGGGGACGGTGTGGTCACCACAGGCTTGGCAGCCCGGTCGGTCTCCACGGGCGGTGCAGCAGGGTCACCAAGATAGGCATGGAGATGGCGATTGTGCTGGGGATCGAGGCCTATACGCAGAGAAGGGGGCGAAGAGCGCGCGGGGCGCTGATCTGGGATGGGAGGGAGAGGGTGCGGGAAGATCGGCATTGGAAGATCGGCATTGGAAGGAGAGGAGAAGACCTAACAAGGGCGGCCATCTCTTTTCCCATGACACTGTGCGGTGGGTCCAGTCAAAATATGAGGTAGGCCATCAAAATATTGAGAGCGCGACCGGCCAAAAAATAGGAGAAATATCATATGGAAATCAATATTCGGTGAAAACCGATGAAAACCACGAGAAAAAGATATTTTGAAGTTTCAAAAAAAATAGAAAAAATGCGGGATGTTAAGAGGATGATGTTTTATTTCCACACAAAATTTTAAGTTGAAACACATTACAAGATGTGAGCTATGAAAAAGGTAAAATCAGCGTTGAATAGTGCCGAGTAGTAATGTCACTATTCAGGGCTGAATTTGTCTTTTTCATAGCTCACATCTCGTAATTTTTTTCAACTTGAAATCTTGTGTAGCAATAAAACATCACATTATTAACATCTCACATTTTTTATATTTTTTTGAAACTTTAAAATTTGATTTCCATGAATTTTTCATTGAATATTGGTTTCCGTATGATATTCTCCCTGAAAAATAATCGGGAGACAATCTAATATGTACTTTTTTGAGGAAAGACAATCTGATGTAGGATAGAACCCCAGAGGCTGATCTTTCATGTTTGGAGGGAATCCTACCAAGAACACGAAGAACGCAAGAGGGGAAACGAGGGGAACACGAGGGAAACACAAGAGAAAACACTCAACCAACAAGAAGATAATCACACATGTGCTAGATCCTCGAAACACAAAAGGGTACAAGATCCGAATCCAACAAGGGAAGATACATAGGGTAACCGGTTCTTCTCCGTGAGGAGGTCTTGAAGATGGTCTTCTCCGAGTGGAGATCTTGAATCCAAGTGTATCTTCTCGAAGAGGTGTCGGTCCCTCGTAGTGGAGTAGATCCGGATGGATGAGCAAAGCTCTATCTCAAAGTATGAGCTATCACAATGCTAACCCTAGAAAGAGGGTGGAGGAGGAGTTTATATAGTCTAGGGGGCGAAGAGGGGTACACGGGCTCGGCCCTTTACCATGCGCAGACGGGTCGGGCCAGATGTCCGGGTGCTCGCGAGGTGCCGAATGTCTGGGTTGTCGGCCGGATGTCCGGGCTGGCTTGGCGCCGTCTTGGATCTCATTGGGCAGGGCTAGTCCGGATGTCCGGGCGCTGGCCGGACGTCCGGGGCGACGTGAAGGGCCGGATGTCCGGGGTCATGGCCGGATGTCCGGGACGTCGGGGCAGACTTTTGTATTCCCTGGACAGCTTGTCCGGATGTCTAGGCTGGAGGCCGGATTTCCGGGGCGACGAGCTGGACGCCGGATGTCCGGGCCTTGTACCTTTGGCTGCGGTCCTTGGTTGTGGGTGAGATCTCCAGGGGCCGGATGTCCGGGCTGGACGCAGGATGTCCGGGACCTGGAAGTTTCCTTTGTCTTCTTCCGTTGGTTTCTCTTCACCCATGGACTTGGGAGCTTGACCACCTTCATGTGCATCCTCGGGAGGGTTCTCTTGGTACCTAATCATGCACAACATTCCGGACTTAGGTAGTAGCCATGTGTCGAGAGAATCGAATGAGATATCACTAAGGGGAGAAGTCACCTCGATCTCGAGAGCTCTAGCTCGTGCTCGTGTCATGGGTCCTCTTGGCACTTGGTGAGATGATGGTAGGTCCATGAGGATGACCGAAGGATGCTCCGCATCATCTCCACTCCCTTGGGAAAGATCCGACATCGGATCGAAATCATCATCACCATGGTACGGGAGAGATCATTGACGTTTAAGATGTCGCTCATGGAGTACTTGTCGCGTGGGATGTCGATCTTGTAGGCGTTGTTGTTGTAGCGTTCAAGCACCTTGAAGGGTCCATCAGCTCGTGGTAGAAGTTTGGACTTGCGTTCATTGGGGAAGCGCTCCTTGCGAAGGTGTAACCATACGAGATCTCCAATGTTGAATATCATGGGTTGCTTGTTGATGTTGAGCTTGGTCGCGAGTCGTTGTACTTGGCACTCGATTATGAGTCTTGTATCTTCATGCATCTTCTTGAGGTAGCTTGCTCGTGCACTCGCGTCCATGTTGGTGCGCTCTTGTAGTGGAAGAGGTAGAATGTCCAATGGGGGACAACGGATTGAAGCCATAGACGACCTCGAAAGGGGACTTGCTGGTAGTTGAATGTCTTGCGCGGTTGTAGGCGTACTCGGCGATGGGTAGACACTCCTCCCACTCCTTGATGTTCCTCTTGATAAACATGCAAAGTAGAGTGGATAGTGTATGGTTCGTCACCTCCGTTTGGCCGTCGGTTTGTGGGTGGTATGCCGAAGAGAACAAGATCTTGATTCCGAGCTTGGCGCATAGAGTCTTCCAAAAGTAACTCAAGAACTTGACGTCGCGGTCCGAGACAATCGTTTTGGGCACTCCATGTAGACGCAAGATTTCCCTACAAAATATTCGCAATATGTGAAGCATCGTATATCTTGTTGCATGGGATAAATGAGCCATTTTAGAGAACCGGACCACAACAACAAACACGGAATCCTTTCCATTTTGAGTTCTAGGAAAACCAAGTACAAAGTCCATGCTAATGTTTTCCCAAGGTTGATAAGGAATAGGAAGAGGCATGTAAAGACCATGTGATTGAGCTTTAGACTTAGTTTTGCGACATGTAGAGCATCGGTTGGTGAAACGTGAGACGTCACGGAACATCTTGGGCCAAAAGTAGTTCTTGGAGAGTGTGGCGAATGTCTCGTCGCGTCCAAAATGTCCCATGAGTCCTCCTCTATGAGCCTCTTGCAAAAGGAGGAAACGAAGAGAAGACTCAGGAATGCAAAGTTTGTTAGCTCTCATAAGATAGTCATCATTGATGTAATATCGTTCCCAAGATGTATGCGTCAAACACTTAGCATAAGGAATAGCAAAGGTAGGATCACTCGCATACAAGTCTTTTATTTGCTCAAAACCAATAACATTCAACTCAAGTTTAGTGACAAGCGTGCATATGCGGGAAAGGGCATCCGCCATTACGTTTTCCTTACCCTTATGTACTTGATGACATAAGGAAAAGACTCTGAATTCACTCCATTTTGCATGAAGCTTGTTCAACTTAGTTTGTCCTTTTAAGTACTTAAGCGTTTTATGATCGGTATGAATGATAAATTCATGATGGCGAAAATAATGTTCCCATTCGCGCAAAACTCGCACTAAAGCATATAGCTCTCTATCATAGATGGGGTAATTGAGTTGCGCTCCGGAAAGTTTTTCACTAAAATATGCTATGGGGCGATTCTCTTGCGTTAACATACCTCCTATGCCATGTCCGCTAGCATCACAATGAATCTCAAAGGGTTTGTCAAAATTGGGTAATGCAAGCACGAGAGCATGAGTAAGCAAATTCTTAAGCTCATTAAATGCGGTATCTTGGGATGGTCCCCAAACAAATGGCGCGTTTTTCTTACTCAAAGAATGTAAAGGAGAAGCAATGGTGCTAAAATCCTTCACAAAGCGACGATAGAAACCGGCAAAACCAAGAAAACTACGCACTTGTTGCAAGTTAGTTGGTTGGGGCCAAGTTTTAATAGCATTGATCTTAGATGCATCTACATGAACCCCCTTAGAAGACACAACAAAATCCAATAAAACAAGCTTATCAACACCAAAAAGGCATTTGTCCACATTAGCATAAAGGCGCTCTTTCCTAAGGGTTTGCAACACGGTTCTAAGATGGGTGGCATGCTCTTTGAGGGATTTGCTAAAGACAAGAATATCATCAAGTAGACCACAACAAATACACCAATATAGGGACGAAGAACAAAGTGCATAACTCGCATGAAAGTATCGGGTGCTTCGGATAAGCCCATTGGCATAACTAGCCATTCATATAAGCCAAATTTGGTCTTAAATGTGGTTTTTCATTCATCACCTTCTTGGATGCGTATTTGCTAGTAGCCACTCTTAAGATCAATCTTAGAGAAAATGGTGGCTTCGCTAAGCTCATCAAGCATATCATCTAAGCGTGGAATAGGGTAACGATATTTAACGGTGATAGCATTGATGGGACGGCAGTCGGAAACCATGCGATAAGTACCGTCTTTCTTTGGAACAAGTATGACCGGAACGGCACAAGGGCTTAAGTTTTCACATACTTGACCGTTGTTGATGAGTTTTTGTACTTGCCGTTGGATCTCCTTAGTTTCCTCGGGGTTGGCGCGTGATACGTCTCCAACGTATCTATATGTTTTTATTGTTCCATGCTATTATATTATCTGCTTTGGATGTTTAATGGGCTTTACTATACACTTTTATATTATTTTTGGGACTAACCTATTGACCGGAGGCCCAGTCCAAATTGCTATTTTTTTTGCCTATTTCAGTGTTTCGCTGAAAAGGAATATCAAATGGAGTACAAACGGAATGAAACCTTCGGGAGAGTTATTTTTTAGAACAAACGCAATCCAGGAGACTTGGAGTAGACGTCAGGGAAGCAACGAGGTGGCCACGAGGGTCCAGAGCGCGCCCTACCCCCTGGGCACGCCCCCCACCCTCATGGGCCCCTCGTGGCTCCCCTGACCGACTTCTTTCGCCTATATATACACGTATACCCTGAAAACATCCAGGAGCACCATAGATCAGGAGTTCCGCTGCCGCAAGCCTCTGTAGCCACCAAAAACCAATCGAGACCCTGTTCCGGCACCCTGCCGGAGGGGGAATCCCTCTCCGGTGGCGATCTTCATCATCCCAGCGCTCTCCATGACGAGGAGGGAGTAGTTCACCCTCGGGGCTGAGGGTATGTACCAGTAGCTATGTGTTTGATCTCTCTCTCTCTCTCTCTCTCTCTCTCTCTCGTGTTCTTGATTCGGCACGATCTTGATGTACCATGAGCTTTGTTATTATATTTGGATCTTATGATGTTTCTCCCGCTCTACTCTCTTGTAATGGATTGAGTTTTCCCTTTGAAGTTATCTTATCGGATTGAGTCTTTAAGGATTTGAGAACACTTGATGTATGTCTTGCATGTGCTTATCTGTGGTGACAATGGGATATCACGTGATCTACTTGATGTATGTTTTGGTGATCAACTTGCGGGTTCAGTGACCTTGTGAACTTATGCATAGGGGTTGGAACACATTTTCGTCTTGACTCTTCGGTAGAAACATTGGGGCACTCTTTGAAGTTCTTTGTGATGGTAGAAACTTTGAGATTGTGTGATGCATATCATATAATCATACCCATGGATACTTGAGGTGACATTGGAGTATCTAGGTGACATTAGGGTTTTGGTTGATTTGTGTCTTAAGGTGTTATTCTAGTACAAACTCTTGAATAGATCGATCATAAAGGATGACTTTGAGGTGGTTCCGTACCCTACAATAATCTCTTCGTTTGTTCTCCGCTATTAGTGACTTTGGAGTGACTCTTTGCTGCATGTTGAGGGATAGTTATATGATCCAATTATGTTATTATTGTTGAGAGAACTTGCACTAGTGAAAGTATGAACCCTAGGCCTTGTTTCCTAGCATTGCAATACCGTTTACGCTCACTTTTGCTATTAGTTACCTTGCTGTTTTTATACTTTCAGATTACAAAAACCTATATCTACCATCCATATTGCACTTGTATCACCATCTCTTCTCCAAACTAGTGCACCTATACAATTTACCATTGTATTGGGCGTGTTGGGGACACAAGAGACTCTTTGTTATTTGGTTGCAGGGTTGTTTGAGAGAGACCATCTTCATCCTACACCTCCCACGGATTGATAAACCTTAGGTCATCCACTTGAGGGAAATTTTCTATTGTCCTACAAACCTTTGCACTTGGAGGCCCAACAACGTCTACAAGGAGAAGGTTGCGTAGTAGACATCAAGCTCTTTTCTGGCGTCGTTACCGGGGAGGTGAGTGCTTGAAGGTATATCTTTAGATCTTGCAATCGAATCTTTTTGTTTCTTGTTTTATCACTAGTTTAGTCTATAAAAGAAAACTACAAAAAAATGGAATTAAGGGTGCCTCATATGCTTCATCTTTTTAATGTCTTTCGTGAAAATGATGGGAAGGAAAATTGTGCTCAAGTACTAGAAGAAGAATTACATAGAATGCTTGGCATAAAATATGTGAATGATGAGCATGATTGCAATGTTGTTAGTATGAACTCTTTGAATATCCATAGTACTAATGATGATTGCACTAGTCATGATGAAAATGTCTCTTATAAGCATGTCAACTTTTGTGGAGTGCATAGAGTTTGCAAGTACACACCAAATAGGGAAGATAGATTTTGCAAGAGGCATAAGTATTTAGAAACTAAATGGTTGCAAGAGAGGCTAGAAGTTTGTGCTGAGAATTTAAAATTTCTTTGCCATCCTTCTGAACTTTGCAATGAACGTGATCATTTAAATACCCAATGCAAATTTTTTCATGATCGAATCATGTCCAAAAATTGTGATGACTTAATTTCCCTTGCACATCATAATGAACTTAGTTTGCTTATGGGTTATGAAGAAATGAAACGTTTAACTAAGAATCTTCCAGAGTTTGTCCTTGATAAAGTTCTTGATTTTGATCTAGAGGAAATTTATATGTATTGTGCGGTGAATTGCATGGAAAATCCTTACATTGCCAATTACATAAAATCAAGAAAACAAATAGAAGATGAAGAGAATACTAATGAAAGGGAAGAGATTTCCCAATATCCTCCTATTCTTTCTTATGATGAATCAGGTAACGAGGAGGAGCCTTCTATCCAACCAATCTCATTAATAAGGAGCTCCAAAAAGAGGGTTAACCCCACACACGATGCGAAGAAGAAAAAGAAAAGACGTAGAAGACAAGGTAAAAAGGTACCCCTACCAAATGATGTTGCTCTTATTACTCATTATGATGATGATAATCGCTATACTATTGGTGCTATCCATACTATTAATGATGAGAGTGATTATGCTTATGATATGAAAAGGCCCAAGCTTGGGGATGCTATGTTTGATGAGAATGACATGTTTGAGAATTTATTTGCTGCAATTAATGTTTGTCCCAAGCTTGGGGATGCTATGTTTAATGAAGATGATATTTTTAGCCTCCTAAGTTTTGATGAGCAAATTTATTATGATGATAGCATGCCTCCTATTTATGATGATTATTGTGATAACACTTATGCTATAAAAAGTAGTGATGATTATATTTATAAAACTTGTCATGATTATGATTACCCTTTTCTGAGCATTACTCTTTTAATGTGGAAACAATTTATAGTATTCGAGTCTCTTATGATACTCCCACTATTCTGAATGAGAAGAATTTTGCTTATGTGGAGAGTAATAAAATTTCTATGCTTGTAGATCATGAAAATAATGCTTTATGTGATGGTTATATTGTTGAATTCATTCATTATGCTACTGAAAATTATTATGAGAGAGGAATATATGCTTGTAGGAATTGCAATAATATCAAGTTTCCTCTCTATGTGTTGAAAATTTTGAAGTTATGCTTGTTTTGCCTTCCTATGCTAGTTGATTATTGTTACCATAAGTTTTCTGCTCAAAAAATCCCTATGCACAGGAAGTGGGTTAGACTTAAATGTGCTAGTCATATTCTTCATGATGCTCCCACTATGTTTCAGTTCTTATCTTTTATACGAGCATCATTGAAATCATCATGCCTAGCTAAAAAGGCATTAAAGAAAAGCGCTTGTTGGGCGACAACCCAATATTTACCCCTACTGTTTTTGTGTGTTCACATAATCATGCTACTGTATTAATCATGTTTTATAGCTTTTGTTTCAATAAAGTGCCAAGTAAGACCTTTAGGATAGTTTACGGTGATAGTTGTGTTGATCCTGCTGAAAATCAGAAACTTTTGCACCCAGTAAATTAGTTTTGGTAATTCACAGAAATGTGATTTTGATCTGATTCTTTTTGCTCTCGATTTGTACACAAATTTCTCAGGTTTTCCTAATTTGGTAGGAATTTTGGAATTACATAAGTATTCGGGAGTTACAGATTACTACAGACTGTTCTGTTTCTGACAGATTCTGTTTTCTATGTGTTGTTTGCTTATTTTGATGAATCTATGAGTAGTATCGGAGGGTATGAACCATAGAGAAGTTGGAATACAGTAGATATTACACCAATATGAATTTAGAATGAGTTCACAACAGTACCTAAGTGGAGATTTATTTTCTTATATTAATGGAGCTTACGAGTTTTCTGTTGAGTTTTGTGTTGTGAAGTTTTCAAGTTTTGGGTAAAGATTCGATGGACTATGGAATAAGGAGTGGCAAGAGCCTAAGCTTGGGGATTACCAAGGCACCCCAAGATAATATTCAAGGACAACCAAGATCCTAAGCTTGGGGATGCCCCGGATGGCATCCCCTCTTTCGTCTTCGTCCATCGGTAACTTTACTTGAGGCTATATTTTTATTCACCACATGATATGTGTTTTGCTTGGAGCGTCTTTGTTGGAAATATGCCCTAGAGGCAATAATAAATGGTTATTATTATATTTCTATGTTCATGATAATTGTCTATTATTCATGCTATAACTGTGTTATCCAGAAATCGTAATACACGTGTGAATACATAGACCACAACAAGTCCCTACCGAGCCTCTAGTTGACTAGCTCGATGATCAACAGATAGTCATGGTTTCCTGACTATGGGCATTGGATGTCATTGATAACAGGATCACATCTTTAGGAGAATGATGTGATGGACAAGACCCAATCCTAAGCATAGCTCAAAGATCGTGTAGTTCGTTTAGCTAGAGCTTTTCCAATTGTCGAGTATCATTTCCTTAGACCATGAGATTGTGCAGCTCCCGGATACCGTAGGAGTGCTTTGGGTGTGCCAAACGTCACAACGTAACTGGGTGACTATAAAGGTACACTACGGGTATCTCCGAAAGTGTCTGTTGGGTTGGCACGAATCAAGACTGGGATTTGTCACTCCGTATGACGGAGAGGTATCTCTAGGCCCACTCGGTAATGCATCATCATAATGAGCTCAATGTGACCAAGTGTCTGGTCACGGGATCATGCATTACGGTACGAGTAAAGTGACTTGCCGGTAACGAGACTAAACGAGGTATTGGGATACCGACGATCGAGTCTCGGGCAAGTAACGTACTGATTGACAAAGGGAATTGAATACGGGGTTAATTGAATCCTCGACATCGTGGTTCATCCGATGAGATCATCGAGGAGTATGTGGGAGCCAACATGGGTATCCAGATCCCGCTGTTGGTTATTGACCGGAGAGGCGTCTCGGTCATGTCTGCATATCTCCCGAACCCGTAGGGTCTACACACTTAAGGTTCGGTGACGCTAGGGCTGTAGAGATATTAGTATGCAGCAAACCGAAAGTTGTTTGGAGTCTCGGATGAGATCCCGGACCTCACGAGGAGTTCCGGAATGGTCCGGAGGTGAAGAATTATATATAGGAAGTGCTGTTTCGGCCATCGGGAGAATTTCGGGGGTCACCGGTATTGTACCGGGACCACCGGAAGGGTCCCGGGGGTCCACTGGGTGGGGCCACCTATCCCGGAGGGCCCCGTGGGCTGAAGTGGGGAGGGGACCAGCCCCTGGTGGGCTGGTGCGCCCCCCCTTGGGCCCCCCCCCTACGCCTAGGGTTGGGAACCCTAGGGGAGGGGGCGCCTCCACTTGCCTTCGGGGGGCAAGGCTCCCCCCTTGGCCGCCGTCCCCCTAGGAGATCCCATCTCCTAGGGCCGGCGCCCCCCCTGGGTACCCTATATAAAGAGGGGGGAGGGAGGGCAGCCGCACCCTGCATCTTGGCGCCTCCCTTCCCCCTTGCTACACCTCTCCCTCCCGCAGACGCTTGGCGAAGCCCTGCCGGATCCCTGCTGCATCCACCACCACGCCGTCGTGCTGCTGGATCTTCATCAACCTCTCCTCCCCCCTTGCTGGATCAAGAAGGAGGAGACGTCACGCTGACCGTACGTGTGTTGAACGTGGAGGTGCCGTCCGTTCGGCGCTAGGATCTCCGGTGATTTGGATCACGACGTGAACGACTCCCTCAACCCCGTTCTCTTGAACGCTTCCGCTCGCGATCTACAAGGGTATGTAGATGCACTCCTCTCTCACGTTGCTGGATGAACTCATAGATTGATCTTGGTGAACTTAGGAATTTTTTTATTTTATGCAACGTTCCCCAATAGTCTTGTATGATATGAGTCTTTGATTTTTAGTTTACCACAATCATCCTTGCTGTTCACACCTTTTGGGAGATACACACTTGATTTGGAATTTATTAGAATACTCTATGTGCTTCACTTATATCTTTTGAGCTAGATAATTTTGCTCTAGTGCTTCACTTATATCTTTATAGAGCACGGTGGTGGTTTTATTTTATAGAAATTATTGATCTCTCATGCTTCACTTATATTATTTTGAGAGTCTTTTAGAACAGCATGGTATTTGCTTTGGTTATAAAATTAGTCCTAATATGATGGGCATCCAAGTTGGGTATAATAAAAACTATCATATAGAGTGCATTGAATACTATGATCAATTTGATATTTGATAATTGTTTTGAGATATAAAGGTGGTAATGTTAGAGTCATGCTAGTTGGGTAATTATGAAATTGAGGAAAACTTGTGTTAAAGATGAAGGAAATATGCCCTAGAGGCAATAATAAAGTTATTATTTATTTCCTCATATCATGATAAATGTTTATTATTCATGCTATAATTGTATTAACCGGAAACATGATACATGTGTGAATACATAGACAAACATAATGTCACTAGTATGCCTCTACTTGACTAGCTCATTAATCAAAGATGGTTATGTTTCCTAACCATAGACATGTGTTGTCATTTGATTAACGAGATCACATCATTAGGAGAATGATGTGATTGACTTGACCCATTCCGTTAGCTTAGCACTTGATCGTTTAGTATGTTGCTATTGCTTTCTTCATGACTTATACAAAGTTCCTACAACTATGAGATTATGCAACTCCCGTTTACCGGAGGAACACTTTGTGTGCTACCAAACGTCACAACATAACTGGGTGATTATAAAGGAGCTCTACAGGTGTCTCCAAAGGTACATGTTGAGTTGGCGTATTTCAAGATTAGGTTTTGTCACTCCGATTGTTGGAGAGGTATCTCTGGGCCCTCTCGGTAATGCACATCACTATAAGCCTTGCAAGCAATGTAGCTAATGAGTTAGTTACGGAATGATGCATTACGTAACAAGTAAAGAGACTTGCCGGTAACGAGATTGAACTAGGTATTGGATACCGACGATCGAATCTCGGGCAAGTAACATACCGATGACAAAGGGAACAACGTATGTTGTTATACGGTTTGACCGATAAAGATCTTCATAGAATATGTAGGAGCCAATATGAGCATCCAGGTTCGGCTATTGGTTATTGACCGGAAACAGTTCTAGGTCATGTCTACATAGTTCTCGAACCCGTAGGGTCCGCACGCTTAACGTTACGATGACAGTTTTATTATGAGTTTATGAGTTTTGATGTACCGAAGGTTGTTCGGAGTCCCATATGTGATCACGGACATGACGAGGAGTCTCGAAATGGTCGATACATAAAGATCGATATATTGGACGACTATATTTGGACACCGGAAAAGTTCCGGGTGAGATTGGGACAATACCGGATCTCCGGGAGGTTACTGGAACCCCTCGGGAGGTATATGGGCCTTATTGGGCCTTAGTGGAAAGGAGGGAGAAGGAGCAAAGGAGGGGGCGCCCCCCCCCAAGCCCAATCCGAATTGGGAGGGGGGCCGCCGCCCCCCCCCTTTCCTTCTTCCCTCCCCCTTCTTCCTTCCCTCTCCTACTCCTAATAGGAAAGAGGGGAGTCCTACTCCCGGTTGGGGTTGGACTCCCCCCTTAGGGCGCACCACCCCCTTGGTCGACCCCCTATCCTCCCTCCTTTATATACGAGGGCACCCCATGACACACAAGTTGATCTTCGTGATCGTTCCTTAGCCGTGTGCGGTGCCCCCTCCACCATATTCCACCTCGGTCGTATCGTTGCGGTGCTTAGGCGAAGCCCTGCGTCGGTAGAACATCATCACCGTCACCACGCCGTCATGCTGACGGAACTCTTCCCCGACACCCTGCTGGATCGGAGTCCGGGGATCGTCATCGAGCTGAACGTGTGTTGAACTCGGAGGTGCCGTACGTTCGGTACTTGGATCGGTCGGATCGTGAAGACATACAACTACATCAACCGCGTTGTTCTAACGCTTCCGCTTTTGGTCTACGAGGGTACATGGACAATACTCTCCCCTCTTTGCTATGCATCACCATGATCTTGCGTGTGCGTAGGAATTTTTTTGAAATTACTACGTTCCCCAACAGTGGTATTAGAGCCAGGTTTTATGCGTAGATGTCATATGCACGAGTAGAAGACAAGTGAGTTGTGGGCGATACAAGTCATACTGCTTACCAGCATGTCATACTTTGGTTCAGCGGTATTGTGAGATGAAGCGGCCCGGACCGACATTACGCGTACGCTTACGCGAGACTGGTTTCACCGTTACGAGCACTCATTGCTTAAAGGTGACTGGCAGGTGTCTGTCTCTCTCACTTTAGTTGAACAGAGTGTGGCTACACCCGGTCCTTGCGAAGGTTAAAATAGCACTAACTTGACGAACTATCGTTGTGGTTTTGATGCGTAGGTAAGAACGGTTCTTGCTCAGCCCGTTGCAGCCACGTAAAATTTGCAATAACAAAGTAGAGGACGTCTAACTTGTTTTTGCAGGGCATGTTGTGATGTGATATGGTCAAGACGTGATGCTATATTTTATTGTATGAGATGATCATGTTTTGTAACTGAAGTTATCGGCAACTGGCAGGAGCCATATGGTTGTCGCTTTAATGTATGAAATGCAAACGCCCTGTAATTGCTTTACTTTATCACTAAGCGGTAGCGATAGTCATAGAAGCAATAGATGGCGTAACGACAACGATGCTACGATGGAGATCAAGGTGTCGCGCCGGTGACGATGGTGATCACGACGGTGCTTCAGAGATGGAGATCACAAGCACAAGATGATGATGGCCATATCATATCACTTATATTGATTGCATGTGATGTTTATCCTTTATGCATCTTATCTTGCTTTGATTGACGGTAGCATTTTAAGATGATCTCTCACTAAATTATCAAGAAGTGTTCTCCCTGAGTATGCACCGTTGCGAAAGTTCTTCATGCTGAGACACCACGTGATGATCGGGTGTGATAGGCTCTATGTTCAAATACAACGGGTGCAAAACAGTTGCACACGCGGAATACTCAGGTTAAACTTGACGAGCCTAGCATATACAAATATGGCCTTGGAACACGAAGACCGAAAGGTCGAACGTGAACCATATAGTAGATATGATCAACATAGTGATGTTCACCATTGAAACTACTCCATCTCACGTGATGATCGGACATGGTTTAGTTGATTTGGATCACGTGATCACTTAGATGACTAGAGAGATGTCTATCTAAGTGGGAGTTCTTAAGTAATATGATTAATTGAACTTAAATTTATCATGAACTTAGTACCTGATAGTATTTTGCTTGTCTATGTTTGTTGTAGATAGATGGCTCGTGCTGTTGTTCCGTTGAATTTTAATGCGTTCCTTGAGAAAGCTAAGTTGAAAGATGATGGTAGCAACTACACGGACTGGGTCCGTATCATGAGGATTATCCTCATTGCTGCACAGAATAATTACGTCCTGGAAGCACCGCTGGGTGCCAGGCCTGCTGCAGATGCAACTGTTGACGTTAAGAACGTCTGGCAGAGCAAAGTTGATGACTAGTCGATATTTCAGTGTGCCATGCTTTATGGCTTGGAACCAGATCTTCGACGACGTTTTGAACGTCATGGAGCATATGAAATGTTCCAGGAGTTGAAGTTAATATTTCAAGCAAATGCCCGGATTGAGAGATATGAAGTCTCCAATAAGTTATATAGTTGTAAGATGGAGGAGAATAGTTCTGCCAGTGAACACATACTCAAAATGTCTGGGTATAATAATCACTTGATTCAACTGGGAGTTAATCTTCCTGATGATAGTGTCATTGACAAAATTCTTCAATCACTACCACCAAGCTACAAAAGCTTCGTGATGAACTATAATATGCAAGGGATGGACAAGACTATTCCCGAGCTCTTCGCAATGCTAAAAGTTGCGGAGGTAGAAATCAAGAAGGAGCATCAAGTGTTGATGGTTAACAAAACCACCAGTTTCAAGAAAAAGGGCAAAGGGAAGAAGAAGGGGAACTTCAAGAAGAACAACAAACAAGTTGCTGCTCAAGAGAAGAAACCCAAGTCTGGACCTAAGCCTGAGACTGAGTGCTTCTACTGCAAGCAGACTGGACACTAGAAGCGGAACTGCCCCAAGTATTTGGCAGATAAGAAGGATGGCAAAGTGAACAAAGGTATATGTGATATACATGTTATTGATGTGTACCTTACTAATGCTCGCAGTAGTACCTGGGTATTTGATACTGGTTCTGTTGCTAATATTTGCAACTCGAAACAAGGACTACGGATTAAGCGAAGATTGGCTAAGGACGAGGTGACGATGCGCGTGGGAAATGGTTCCAAAGTCGATGTGATCGCAGTCGGCACGCTACCTCTAATCTACCATCGAGATTAGTCTTAGACCTAAATAATTGTTATTTGGTGCCAGCATTGAGCATGAACATTATATCTGGATCTTGTTTGATGCGAGACAGTTATTCATTTAAATCAGAGAATAATGGTTGTTCTACTTATATGATAATATCTTTTATGGTCATGCACCCTTGAAGAGTGGTCTATTTTTATTGAATCTCGATAGTAGTGATACACATATTCATAATGTTGAAGCCAAAAGATGCAGAGTTGATAATGATAGTGCAACTTATTTGTGGCACTGCCATTTAGGTCATATCGGTGTAAAGCGCATGAAGAAACTCCATACTGATGGACTTCTTGAATCACTTGATTATGAATCACTTGGTACTTGCGAACCGTGCCTCATGGGCAAGATGACTAAAACGCCGTTCTCCGGAACTATGGAGCGAGCAACTGATTTGTTGGAAATCATACATACTGATGTATGTGGTCCAATGAATATTGAGGCTCGCGGTGGGTATCGTTATTTTCTCACCTTCATAGATGATTTGAGCAGATATGGGTATATCTACTTGATGAAACACAAGTCTGAAACATTTGAAAAGTTCAAAGAATTTCAGAGTGAAGTGGAAAATCATCGTAACAAGAAAATAAAATTTCTACGATCTGATCGTGGAGGAGAATATTTGAGTTACGAGTTTGGTTTACATTTGAAGCAATGCGGAATAGTTTCGCAAGTCACGCCACCCGGAACACCACAGCGAAATGGTGTGTCCGAACATCGTAATCGTACTTTACTAGATATGGTGCAATCTATGATGTCTCTTACTGATTTACCGCTATCGTTTTGGGGTTATGCTTTAGAGACAGACGCATTCACGTTAGATAGGGCACTGATGTCTACTACACAACCTTCTTCTTGTAGACGTTGTTGGGCCTGCAAGTGCACAGGATTGTAGGACAGTAGCAAATTTCCCTCAAGTGGATGACCTAAGGTTTATCAATCCGTAGGAGGCGTAGGATGAAGATGGTCTCTCTCAAGCAACCCTGCAACCAAATAACAAAGAGTCTCTTGTGTCCCCAACACACCCAATACAATGGTAAATTGTATAGGTGCACTAGTTCGGCGAAGAGATGATGATACAAGTGCAAAATAGATAGTAGATATAGGTTTTTGTAATCTGAAATAATAAAAACAGCAAGGTAACAAGCGGTAAAAGTGAGCGTAAATGGTATTGCAATGATAGGAAACAAGGCCTAGGGTTCATACTTTCACTAGTGCAAGTTCTCTCAACAATAATAACATAGATAGTGTTGGAAATATGCCCTAGAGGCAATAATAAAAGCATTATTATTATATTTCCTTGTTCATGATAATTGTCTTTATTCATGCTATAATTGTGTTATCCGGAAATCGTAATACATGTGTGAATAACAGACACCAACATGTCCCTAGTGAGCCTCTAGTTGACTAGCTCGTTGATCAACAGATAGTCATGGTTTCCTGACTATGGACACTGGATGTCATTGATAACGAGATCACATCATTGGGAGAATGATGTGATGGACAAGACCCAATCCTAAACATAGCACAAGATCGTATAGTTCGTTTGCTAGAGTTTTCCAATGTCAAAGTATCTTTTCCTTAGACCATGAGATCGTGTAACTCCCGGATACCGTAGGAGTGCTTTGGGTATGCCAAACGTCACAACGTAACTGGGTGACTATAAAGGTAGACTACGGGTATCTCCAAAAGTGTCTGTTGGGTGACATGGATCAAGACTGGGATTTGTCACTCCGTATGACGGAGAGGTATCACTGGGCCCACTCGGTAATGCATCATCATAATGAGCTCAGAGTGACCAAGTGTCTGGTCACGGGATCATGCATTACGGTACGAGTAAAGTGACTTGCTGGTAACGAGATTGAACGAGGTATTGGGATACCGACGATCGAATCTCGGGCAAGTAACATATCGATAGACAAAGGGAATAGCGTACGGGATTGATTAAATCCTCGACATCGTGGTTCATCCGATGAGATCATCGTGGAGCATGTGGGAGCCAACATGGGTATCCAGATCCCGCTGTTGGTTATTGACCGGAGAGTCGTCTCGGTCATGTCTGCTTGTCTCCCGAACCCGTAGGGTCTACACACTTAAGGTTCGGTGACGCTAGGGTTATGAAGATATGTATATGCAGAAAACCGAATGTTGTTCGGAGTCCCGGATGAGATCCCGGACGTCACGAGGAGTTTCGGAATGGTCCGGAGGTAAAGAATTATATATAGGAAGTGCTATTTCGGGCATCGGGACAAGTTTCGGGGTTATCGGTATTGTACCGGGACCACCGGAAGGGTCCCGGGGGTCCACCGGGTGGGGCCACCTGTCCCGGGGGGCCACATGGGCTGTAGGGGGTGCGCCTTGGCCTAGATGGGCCAAGGGCACCAGCCCCTATAGGCCCATGCGCCTAGGGTTTCCACCATGGAAGAGTCCATGTGGTGGAAGGCACCCCTAGGTGCCTTGGGGGGAGGGAAACCTCCCCTTGGCCGCCACCCCCCCTAGTAGATGCCATCTACTAGGGCCGGCGCCCCCCTGGCACCCCTATATATAGTGGGGGGGAGAGGAGGGATTTCACACCAGCCCCTGGCGCCTCCATCTCCCCCCGTTACGTCTCTCCCTCGTAGTCTCGGCGAAGCCCTGCTGCTGTGACGCCCTGCATCCACCACCACGCCGTCGTGCTGCTGGATCTTCATCAACCTCTCCTCCCCCCTTGCTGGATCAAGAAGGAGGAGACGTCTCCCGTCCCGTACGTGTGTTGAACGCGGAGGTGCCGTCCGTTCGGCGCTGGTCATCGGTGATTTGGATCACGTCGAGTACGACTACATCATCACCGTTCTTTTGAACGCTTCCGTGCGCGATCTACAAAGGTATGTAGATGCATCTAATCACTCGTTGCTAGATGAACTCCTAGATGATCTTGGTGAAACGAGTAGGAAATTTTTTGTTTTCTGCAACGTTCCCCAACAGTGGCATCATGAGCTAGGTCTATGCGTAGTTCTTCTTGCGCGAGTAGAACACAATTTGTTGTGGGCGTAGATTTGTCAACTTTCTTGTCGTTACTAGTCCTTTCTTGCTTCAGCGGTATTGTGGGATGAAGCGGCCCGGACCAACCTTACACGTACGCTTACGTGAGACCGGTTCCACCGACTAACATGCACTAGTTGCATAAGGTGGCTGGCGGGTGTCTGTCTCTCTCACTTTAGTTGGAGCGGAATCGATGAACAGGGTCCTTATGAAGGGTAAATAGAAGTTGACAAATCACGTTGTGGCTTTAACGTAGGTAAGAAAACGTTCTTGCTAGAACCCTAATTCAGCCACGTAAAACTTGCAACAACAATTAGAGGACGTCTAACTTGTTTTTGCAGCAAGTGGTTTGTGATATGATATGGCCAAAGTTGTGATGAATGATGAATGATCTATATGTGATGTATGAGATGTTCATGCTATTGTAATAGGATTCACGACTTGCATGTCGATGAGTATGACAACCGGCAGGAGCCATAGGAGTTGTCTTTATTCTTTTTATGACCTGCGTGTCATCGAGAAATGCCATGTAAATTACTTTACTTTATTGCTAAACGTGTTAGCCATAGTAGTAGAAGTAATAGTTGGCGAGCAACTTCATGGAGACACGATGATGGAGATCATGATGATGGAGATCATGGTGTCAAGCCGGTGACAAGATGATCATGGAGCCCCAAGATGGAGATCAAAGGAGCTATGTGATATTGGCCATATCATGTCACGTTTATTATTTGATTGCATGTGATGTTTATCATGTTTTGCATCTTGTTTACTTAGAACGACGGTAGTAAATAAGATGATCCCTCACAATAAATTCAAGAAGTGTTCCCCCTAAGTGTGCACCGTTGTGACAGTTCTCTGTTTCAAAACACCACGTGATGATCGGGTGTTTTATTCAGACGTTCACATACAACGGGTGTAAGACAGATTTACACATGCAAACACTTAGGTTAACTTGACGAGCCTAGCATGTACAGACATGGCCTCGGAACACAGAAGACCGAAAGGTCGAGCATGAGTCGTATAGAAGATACGATCAACATGAAGATGTTCACCGGCGTTGACTAGTCCGTCTCACGTGATGATCGGACACGGTCTAGTTAAACTCGGATCATGTAATACTTAGATGACTGGAGGGATGTCTAATCTAAGTGGGAGTTCATTAATAATTTGATTAGTTGAACTTAATTATCATGAACTTAGTCTAAATATTTTACAATATGTCTTGTAGATTAAATGGCCAACGTAGTCCTCAACTTCAACGCGTTCCTAGAGAAAACCAAGCTGAAAGACGATGGCAGCAACTATACGGACTGGGTCCGGAACCTGAGGATCATCCTCATAGCTGCCAAGAAAGATTATGTCCTACAAGCACTGCTTGGTGACGCACCCGTTCTCCCTGCAGAACAAGATGTTATGAACGCTTGGCAGGCACGTTCCGATGACTACTCCCTCGTTCAGTGCGGCATGCTTTACAGCCTAGAGCCGGGGCTCCAAAAGCGTTTTGAGAGACATGGAGCATATGAGATGTTCGAAGAGCTGAAAATGGTTTTCCAAGCTCATGCCCGGGTCGAGAGATATGAAGTCTCCGACAAATTCTTCAGCTGTAAGATGGAGGAAAACAGTTCTGTCAGTGAGCACATACTCACTATGTCTGGGTTTCATAACCGCTTGACTCAGCTGGGAGTTAATCTCCCGGATGATGCGGTCATTGACAGAATCCTCCAGTCGCTTCCACCAAGCTACAAGAGCTTTGTGATGAACTTCAATATGCAGGGGATGGAAAAGACCATTCCTGAAGTATTTGCTATGCTGAAATCAGCAGAGGTAGAAGTCAGGAAGGAACATCAAGTGTTGATGGTCAATAAAACCACTAAGTTCAAGAAAGGCAAGGGTAAAAAGAACTTCAAGAAGGACGGCAAGGAGGTTGCCGCGCCCGGCAAGCAAGCTGCCGGGAAGAAGCCAAAGAATGGACCCAAGCCCGAGACTGAGTGCTTTTATTGCAAGGGAAGCGGTCACTGGAAGCGGAACTGCCCTAAGTACTTAGCGGATAAGAAGGCCGGCAAAACAAAAGGTATATGTGATATACATGTAACTGATGTGTACCTTACTAGTGCCCGTAGTAGCTCCTGGGTATTTGATACCGGTGCAGTTGCTCACATTTGTAACTCAAAGCAGGGGCTGCGGAATAAGCGGAAACTGGCAAAGGACGAGGTGACGATGCGCGTCGGGAATGGTTCCAAGGTCAATGTGATCGCCGTCGGCACGCTACCTCTGCATCTCCCTTCGGGATTAGTTTTAAACCTTAATAATTGTTATTTAGTGCCAGCTTTGAGCATGAACATTGTATCGGGATCTCGTTTAATTCGAGATGGCTACTCTTTTAAATCTGAGAATAATGGTTGTTCCATTTTTATGAGAGATATGTTTTATGGTCATGCTCCTATGGTGAATGGTTTATTCTTTATGAATCTTGAATGTGATGCTACACATGTTCATAATGTGAGTACCAAAAGAAGTAAGGTTGATAATGATAGTCCCACATACCTGTGGCACTGCCGCCTTGGTCACATAGGTGTCAAACGCATGAAGAAGCTCCATGCTGATGGACTTTTAGAGTCTCTTGATTATGAATCATTTGACACATGCGAACCATGCCTTATGGGTAAAATGACCAAGACTCCATTCTCAGGAACAATGGAGCGAGCAACCGACTTATTGGAAATCATACATACTGATGTGTGCGGTCCAATGAGTGTTGAGGCTCGCGGTGGCTATCGTTATGTTCTCACCCTCACTGATGATTTAAGTAGGTATGGGTATATCTACTTAATGAAACACAAGTCTGAAACCTTTGAAAAGTTCAAGGAATTTCAGAGTGAGGTTGAAAATCAACATGACAGGAAAATCAAGTTTCTACGATCAGATCGTGGAGGAGAATACTTGAGTCACGAGTTTGGGGCACACTTAAGAAAATGTGGAATAGTTTCACAACTCACGCCGCCTGGAACACCTCAGCGTAATGGTGTGTCCGAACGTCGTAATCGCACTCTGTTAGATATGGTGCGATCTATGATGTCTCTTACCGATTTACCGCTTTCTTTTTGGGGCTATGCTTTAGAGACTGCCGCATTCACTTTAAATAGGGCTCCGTCGAAATCCGTTGAGACGACACCGTATGAATTATGGTTTGGGAAGAAACCTAAGCTATCGTTTCTAAAAGTTTGGGGATGCGATGCTTATGTCAAGAAACTTCAACCTGAAAAGCTCGAACCCAAATCGGAAAAATGCGTCTTCATAGGGTACCCAAAAGAAACTATTGGGTACACCTTCTACCTCAGATCCGAAGGCAAGATCTTTGTTGCCAAGAATGGGTCCTTTCTGGAGAAAGAGTTTCTCTCGAAAGAAGTAAGTGGGAGGAAAGTAGAGCTTGATGAAGTATTACCTCTTGAACCGGAAAATGGCGCAACTCAAGAAAATGTTCCTGAGGTGCCTGCACCGACTAGAGAGGAAGTTAATGATCAAGATACTTCTGATCAAGCCCCTACTGAAATCCGAAGGTCCACAAGGACACGTTCCGCACCAGAGTGGTACGGCAACCCTGTCTTGGAAATCATGTTGTTAGACAACGGTGAACCTTCGAACTATGAGGAAGCGATGGCGGGACCAGATTCCGACAAATGGCTGGAAGCCATGAAAGTATGGACTTTGACTGACTTGCCCGTTGAGCGGCGAGCCATAGAAAATAAATGGATCTTTAAGAGGAAGACAGACGCGGATGGTAATGTGACCATCTATAAAGCTCGGCTTGTCGCTAAGGGTTATCGACAAGTTCAAGGGGTTGACTACGATGAGACTTTCTCACCGGTAGCGAAGCTGAAGTCCGTCCGAATCATGTTAGCAATTGCCGCATTCTATGATTACGAAATATGGCAAATGGACGTCAAAACGGCATTCCTTAATGGTTTCCTTAAGGAAGAATTGTATATGATGCAGCCGGAAGGTTTTGTCGATCCTAAGAATGCTGACAAAGTGTGCAAGCTCCAACGCTCGATTTATGGGCTGGTGCAAGCATCTCGGAGTTGGAACATTCGCTTTGATGAGATGATCAAAGCGTTTGGGTTTACACAGACTTATGGAGAAGCCTGCGTTTACAAGAAAGTGAGTGGGAGCTCTGTAGCATTTCTCATATTATATGTAGATGGCATACTTTTGATGGGAAATGATATAGAACTCTTGGACAGCATCAAGGCCTACTTGAATAAAAGTTTTTCAATGAAGGACCTTGGAGAAGCTGCATATATATTAGGCATCAAAATCTATAGAGATAGATCGAGACGCCTCATAGGTCTTTCACAAAGCACATACCTTGATAAGATATTGAAGAAGTTTAATATGGATCAATCCAAGAAGGGGTTCTTGCCTGTGTTGCAAGGTATGAAATTGAGCTCAGCTCAATGTCCGACCACGGCAGAAGATATAGAAGAGATGAGCGTCATCCCCTATGCCTTAGCCATAGGTTCTATTATGTATGCCATGCTGTGTACCAGACCTGATGTTAACCTTGCCGTAAGTTTGGTAGGAAGGTACCAAAGTAATCCCGGCAAGGAACACTGGACAGCGGTCAAGAATATCCTGAAGTACCTGAAAAGGACTAAGGAAATGTTTCTCGTTTATGCAGGTGACGAAGAGCTCGTCGTAAAGGGTTACGTCGACGCTAGCTTCGACACAGATCTGGATGACTCTAAGTCACAAACCGGATACGTGTATATTTTGAATCGTGGGGCAGTAAGCTGGTGCAGTTGCAAGCAAAGCGTCGTGGCGGGATCTACATGTGAAGCGGAGTACATGGCAGCCTCGGAGGCAGCACATGAAGCAATATGGGTGAAGGAGTTCATCACCGACCTAGGAGTCATACCCAATGCGTCGGGGCCGATCAAGCTCTTCTGTGACAACACTGGAGCTATTGCACTTGCCAAGGAGCCCAGGTTTCACAAGAAGACAAGGCACATCAAGCGTCGCTTCAACTCCATTCGTGAAAATGTTCAAGATGGAGACATAGAGATTTGTAAAGTACATACGGACCTGAATGTAGTAGATCCGTTGACTAAACCTCTCCCTAGAGCAAAACATGATCAACACCAGAATTCCATGGGTGTTCGATTCATCACAATGTAACTAGATTATTGACTCTAGTGCAAGTGGGAGACTGTTGGAAATATGCCCTAGAGGCAATAATAAAAGCATTATTATTATATTTCCTTGTTCATGATGATTGTCTTTATTCATGCTATAATTGTGTTATCCGGAAATCGTAATACATGTGTGAATAACAGACACCAACATGTCCCTAGTGAGCCTCTAGTTGACTAGCTCGTTGATCAACAGATAGTCATGGTTTCCTGACTATGGACACTGGATGTCATTGATAACGAGATCACATCATTGGGAGAATGATGTGATGGACAAGACCCAATCCTAAACATAGCACAAGATCGTATAGTTCGTTTGCTAGAGTTTTCCAATGTCAAAGTATCTTTTCCTTAGACCATGAGATCGTGTAACTCCCGGATACCGTAGGAGTGCTTTGGGTATGCCAAACGTCACAACGTAACTGGGTGACTATAAAGGTAGACTACGGGTATCTCCGAAAGTGTCTGTTGGGTGACATGGATCAAGACTGGGATTTGTCACTCCGTATGATGGAGAGGTATCACTGGGCCCACTCGGTAATGCATCATCATAATGAGCTCAAAGTGACCAAGTGTCTGGTCATGGGATCATGCATTACGGTACGAGTAAAGTGACTTGCCGGTAACGAGATTGAACGAGGTATTGGGATACCGACGATCGAATCTCGGGCAAGTAACATATCGATAGACAAAGGGAATAGCGTACGGGATTGATTGAATCCTCGACATCGTGGTTCATCCGATGAGATCATCGTGGAGCATGTGGGAGCCAACATGGGTATCCAGATCCCGCTGTTGGTTATTGACCGGAGAGTCGTCTCGGTCATGTCTGCTTGTCTCCCGAACCCGTAGGGTCTACACACTTAAGGTTCGGTGACGCTAGGGTTATGAAGATATGTATATGCAGAAACCTGAATGTTGTTCGGAGTCCCGGATGAGATCCCGGACGTCACGAGGAGTTCCGGAATGGTCTGGAGGTAAAGAATTATATATAGGAAGTGCTATTTCGGGCATCGGGACAAGTTTCGGGGTTATCGGTATTGTACCGGGACCACCGGAAGGGTCCCGGGGGTCCACCGGGTGGGGCCACCTGTCCCGGGGGGCCACATGGGCTGTAGGGGGTGCGCCTTGGCCTAGATGGTCCAAGGGCACCAGCCCCTATAGGCCCATGCGCCTAGGGTTTCCACCATGGAAGAGTCCATGTGGTGGAAGGCACCCCTAGGTGCCTTGGGGGGAGGGAAACCTCCCCTTGGCCGCCCACCCCCCCTAGTAGATCTCATCTACTAGGGCCGGCGCCCCCCTGGCACCCCTATATATAGTGGGGGAGAGGAGGGATTTCACACCAGCCCCTGGCGCCTCCATCTCCCCCCGTTACGTCTCTCCCTTGTAGTCTCGGCGAAGCCCTGCTGCTGTGACGCCCTGCATCCACCACCACGCCGTCATGCTGCTGGATCTTCATCAACCTCTCCTTTCCCCTTGCTGGATCAAGAAGGAGGAGACGTCTCCCGTCCCGTACGTGTGTTGAACGCGGAGGTGTCGTCCGTTCGGCGCTGGTCATCGGTGATTTGGATCACGTCGAGTACGACTACATCATCACCGTTCTTTTGAACGCTTCTGTGCGCGATCTACAAAGGTATGTAGATGCATCTAATCACTCGTTGCTAGATGAACTCCTAGATGATCTTGGTGAAATGAGTAGGAAATTTTTTGTTTTCTGCAACGTTCCCCAACAGTGGCATCATGAGCTAGGTCTATGCGTAGTTCTTCTTGCGCGAGTAGAACACAATTTGTTGTGGGCGTAGATTTGTCAACTTTCTTGCCGTTACTAGTCCTTTCTTGCTTCAGCGGTATTGTGGGATGAAGCGGCCCGGACCAACCTTACACGTACGCTTACGTGAGACCGGTTCCACCGACTAACATGCACTAGTTGCATAAGGTGGCTGGCGGGTGTCTGTCTCTCTCACTTTAGTTGGAGCGGAATCGATGAACAGGGTCCTTATGAAGGGTAAATAGAAGTTGACAAATCACGTTGTGGCTTTAACGTAGGTAAGAAAACGTTCTTGCTAGAACCCTAATTCAGCCACGTAAAACTTGCAACAACAATTAGAGGACGTCTAACTTGTTTTTGCAGCAAGTGGTTTGTGATATGATATGGCCAAAGTTGTGATGAATGATGAATGATCTATATGTTATGTATGAGATGTTCATGCTATTGTAATAGGATTCACGACTTGCATGTCGATGAGTATGACAACCGGCAGGAGCCATAGGAGTTGTCTTTATTCTTTTTATGACCTGCGTGTCATCGAGAAACGCCATGTAAATTACTTTACTTTATTGCTAAACGCGTTAGCCATAGTAGTAGAAGTAATAGTTGGCGAGCAACTTCATGGAGACACGATGATGGAGATCATGATGATGGAGATCATGGTGTCAAGCCGGTGACAAGATGATCATGGAGCCCCAAGATGGAGATCAAAGGAGCTATGTGATATTGGCCATATCATGTCACGTTTATTATTTGATTGCATGTGATGTTTATCATGTTTTGCATCTTGTTTACTTAGAACGACGGTAGTAAATAAGATGATCCCTCATAATAATTTCAAGAAGTGTTCCCCCTAACTGTGCACCGTTGCGACAGTTCGCTGTTTCAAAACACCACGTGATGATCGGGTGTTTTATTCAGACGTTCACATACAACGGGTGTAAGACAGATTTACACATGCAAACACTTAGGTTGACTTGACGAGCCTAGCATGTACAGACATGGCCTCGGAACACAGAAGACCGAAAGGTCGAGCATGAGTCGTATAGTAGATACGATCAACATGAAGATGTTCACCGATGTTGACTAGTCCGTCTCACGTGATGATCGGACACGGTCTAGTTAACTCGGATCATGTAATACTTAGATGACTGGAGGGATGTCTAATCTAAGTGGGAGTTCACTAATAATTTGATTAGTTGAACTTAATTATCATGAACTTAGTCTAAATATTTTACAATATGTCTTGTAGATCAAATGGCCAACGTAGTCCTCAACTTCAACACGTTCCTAGAGAAAACTAAGCTGAAAGACGATGGCAGCAACTATACGGACTGGGTCCGGAACCTGAGGATCATCCTCATAGCTGCCAAGAAAGATTATGTCCTACAAGCACCGCTTGGTGACGCACCCGTTCTCCCTGCAGAACAAGATGTTATGAACGCTTGGCAGGCACGTTTCGATGACTACTCCCTCGTTCAGTGTGGCATGCTTTACAGCCTAGAGCCGGGGCTCCAAAAGCGTTTTGAGAGACATGGAGCATATGAGATGTTCGAAGAGCTGAAAATGGTTTTCCAAGCTCATGCCCGGGTCGAGAGATATGAAGTCTCCGACAAATTCTTCAGCTGTAAGATGGAGGAAAACAGTTCTGTCAGTGAGCACATACTCACTATGTCTGGGTTGCATAACCGCTTGACTCAGCTGGGAGTTAATCTTCCGGATGATGCGGTCATTGACAGAATCCTCCAGTCGCTTCCACCAAGCTACAAGAGCTTTGTGATGAACTTCAATATGCAGGGGATGGAAAAGACCATTCCTGAAGTATTTGCTATGCTGAAATCAGCAGAGGTAGAAGTCAGGAAGGAACATCAAGTGTTGATGGTCAATAAAACCACTAAGTTCAAGAAAGGCAAGGGTAAAAAGAACTTCAAGAAGGACGGCAAGGAGGTTGCCGCGCCCGGCAAGCAAGCTGCCGGGAAGAAGCCAAAGAATGGACCCAAGCCTGAGTGCTTTTATTGCAAGGGAAGCGGTCACTGGAAGCGGAACTGCCCTAAGTACTTAGCGGATAAGAAGGCCGGCAAAACGAAAGGGGCTGCGGAATAAGCGGAAACTGGCAAAGGATGAGGTGACGATGCGCGTCGGGAATGGTTCCAAGGTCAATGTGATCGCCGTCGGCACGCTACCTCTGCATCTCCCTTCGGGATTAGTTTTAAACCTTAATAATTGTTATTTAGTGCCAGCTTTGAGCATGAACATTGTATCGGGATCTCGTTTAATTCGAGATGGCTACTCTTTTAAATCTGAGAATAATGGTTGTTCCATTTTTATGAGAGATATGTTTTATGGTCATGCTCCTATGGTGAATGGTTTATTCTTTATGAATCTCGAACGTGATGCTACACATGTTCATAATGTGAGTACCAAAAGAAGTAAGGTTGATAATGATAGTCCCACATACTTGTGGCACTGCCGCCTTGGTCACATAGGTGTCAAACGCATGAAGAAGCTCCATGCTGATGGACTTTTAGAGTCTCTTGATTATGAATCATTTGACACATGCGAACCATGCCTTATGGGTAAAATGACCAAGACTCCATTCTCAGGAACAATGGAGCGAGCAACCGACTTATTGGAAATCATACATACTGATGTGTGCGGTCCAATGAGTGTTGAGGCTCGCGGTGGCTATCGTTATGTTCTCACCCTCACTGATGATTTAAGTAGGTATGGGTATATCTACTTAATGAAACACAAGTCTGAAACCTTTGAAAAGTTCAAGGAATTTCAGAGTGAGGTTGAAAATCAACGTGACAGGAAAATCAAGTTTCTACGATCAGATCGTGGAGGAGAATACTTGAGTCACGAGTTTGGCACACACTTAAGAAAATGTGGAATAGTTTCACAACTCACGCCGCCTGGAACACCTCAGCATAATGGTGTGTCCGAACATCGTAATCGCACTCTATTAGATATGGTGCGATCTATGATGTCTCTTACCGATTTACCGCTATCCTTTTGGGGCTATGCTTTAGAGACTGCCGCATTCACTTTAAATAGGGCTCCGTCGAAATCCGTTGAGACGACACCGTATGAATTATGGTTTGGGAAGAAACCTAAGCTGTCGTTTCTAAAAGTTTGGGGATGCGATGCTTATGTCAAGAAACTTCAACCTGAAAAGCTCGAACCCAAGTCGGAAAAATGCGTCTTCATAGGATACCCAAAAGAAACTATTGGGTACACCTTCTACCTCAGATCCGAAGGCAAGATCTTTGTTGCCAAGAATGGGTCCTTTCTGGAGAAAGAGTTTCTCTCGAAAGAAGTAAGTGGGAGGAAAGTAGAGCTTGATGAAGTATTACCTCTTGAACCGGAAAATGGCGCAACTCAAGAAAATGTTCCTGAGGTGCCTGCACCGACTAGAGAGGAAGTTAATGACAATGATCAAGATACTTCTGATCAAGCCCCTACTGAAATTCGAAGGTCCACAAGGACACGTTCCGCACCAGAGTGGTACGGCAACCCTGTCTTGGAAATCATGCTGTTAGACAACGATGAACCTTCGAACTATGAAGAAGCGATGGCGGGCCCAGATTCCGACAAATGGCTAGAAGCCATGAAATCCGAGATAGGATCCATGTATGAAAACAAAGTATGGACTTTGACTGACTTGCCCGTTGAGCGGCGAGCCATAGAAAATAAATGGATCTTTAAGAGGAAGACAGACACGGATGGTAATGTGACCATCTATAAAGCTCGGCTTGTCGCTAAGGGTTATCGACAAGTTCAAGGGGTTGACTACGATGAGACTTTCTCACCGGTCGCGAAGCTGAAGTCCGTCCGAATCATGTTAGCAATTGCCGCATTCTATGATTACGAAATATGGCAAATGGACGTCAAAACGGCATTCCTTAATGGTTTCCTTAAGGAAGAACTGTATATGATGCAGCCGGAAGGTTTTGTCGATCCTGAGAATGCTGACAAAGTGTGCAAGCTCCAACGCTCGATTTATGGGCTGGTGCAAGCATCTCGGAGTTGGAACATTCGCTTTGATGAGATGATCAAAGCGTTTGGGTTTACACAGACTTATGGAGAAGCCTGCGTTTACAAGAAAGTGAGTGGGAGCTCTGTAGCATTTCTCATATTATATGTAGATGACATACTTTTGATGGGAAATGATATAGAACTCTTGGACAGCATCAAGGCCTACTTGAATAAAAGTTTTTCAATGAAGGACCTTGGAGAAGCTGCTTATATATTAGGCATCAAAATCTATAGAGATAGATCGAGACGCCTCATAGGTCTTTCACAAAGCACATACCTTGATAAGATATTGAAGAAGTTCAATATGGATCAATCCAAGAAGGGGTTCTTGCCTGTGTTACAAGGTATGAAATTGAGCTCAGCTCAATGTCCGACCACGGCAGAAGATATAGAAGAGATGAGCGTCATCCCCTATGCCTCAGCCACAGGTTCTATTATGTATGCCATGCTGTGTACCAGACCTGATGTTAACCTTGCCGTCAGTTTGGTAGGAAGGTACCAAAGTAATCCCGGCAAGGAACACTGGAAAGCGGTCAAGAATATCCTGAAGTACCTGAAAAGGACTAAGGAAATGTTTCTCGTTTATGGAGGTGACGAAGAGCTCGTCGTAAAGGGTTACGTCGACGCTAGCTTCGACACAGATCTGGATGACTCTAAGTCACAAACCGGATACGTGTACATTTTGAATGGTGGGGCAGTAAGCTGGTGCAGTTGCAAGCAAAGCGTCGTGGCGGGATCTACATGTGAAGCGGAGTACATGGCAGCCTCGGAGGCAGCACATGAAGCAATATGGGTGAAGGAGTTCATCACCGACCTAGGAGTCATACCCAATGCGTCGGGGCCGATCAAGCTCTTCTGTGACAACACTGGAGCTATTGCACTTGCCAAGGAGCCCAGGTTTCACAAGAAGACAAGGCACATCAAGCGTCGCTTCAACTCCATTCGTGAAAATGTTCAAGATGGAGACATAGAGATTTGTAAAGTACATACGGACCTGAATATAGCAGATCCGTTGACTAAACCTCTCCCTAGAGCAAAACATGATCAACACCAAAATTCCATGGGTGTTCGATTCATCACAATGTAACTAGATTATTGACTCTAGTGCAAGTGGGAGACTGTTGGAAATATGCCCTAGAGGCAATAATAAAAGCATTATTATTATATTTCCTTGTTAATGATAATTGTCTTTATTCATGCTATAATTGTGTTATCCGGAAATCGTAATACATGTGTAAATAACAGACACCAACATGTCCCTAGTGAGCCTCTAGTTGACTAGCTCGTTGATCAACAAATAGTCATGGTTTCCTGACTATGGACACTGGATGTCATTGATAACGAGATCACATCATTGGGAGAATGATGTGATGGACAAGACCCAATCCTAAACATAGCACAAGATCGTATAGTTCATTTGCTAGAGTTTTCCAATGTCAAAGTATCTTTTCCTTAGACCATGAGATCGTGTAACTCCCGGATACCGTAGGAGTGCTTTGGGTATGCCAAACGTCACAACGTAACTGGGTGACTATAAAGGTAGACTACGGGTATCTCCGAAAGTGTCTGTTGGGTGACATGGATCAAGACTGGGATTTGTCACTCCGTATGACGGAGAGGTATCACTGGGCCCACTCGGTAATGCATCATCATAATGAGCTCAGAGTGACCAAGTGTCTGGTCACGGGATCATGCATTACGGTACGAGTAAAGTGACTTGCCGGTAACGAGATTGAACGAGGTATTGGGATACCGACGATCGAATCTCGGGCAAGTAACA
>NC_057810.1:471711693-471712924 GCF_018294505.1 Triticum aestivum | reverse complement strand
GCTTTTCTAATGTCAAGTATCATTTCCTTAGACCATGAGATTGTGCAACTCCCGGATACCGTAGGAGTGCTTTGGGTGTGCCAAACGTCACAACGTAACTGGGTGGCTATAAAGGTACACTACGGGTATCTCTGAAAGTGTCTGTTGGGTTGGCACGAATCGAGATTGGGATTTTGTCACTCCGTGTAAACGGAGAGGTATCTCTGGGCCCACTCGGTAGGACATCATCATAATGTGCACAATGTGACCAAGGGGTTTATCACGGGATGATGTGTTACGGAACGAGTAAAGAGACTTGCCGGTAACGAGATTGAACAAGGTATCGGTATACCGACGATCGAATCTCGGGCAAGTACCATACCGCTAGACAAAGGGAATTGTATACGGGATTGATTGAGTCCTTGACATCGTGGTTCATCCGATGAGATCATCGTGGAACATGTGGGAGCCAACATGGGTATCCAGATCCCGCTGTTGGTTATTGACTGGAGAACGTCTCGGTCATGTCTGCATGTCTCCCGAACCCGTAGGGTCTACACACTTAAGGTTCGATGACGCTAGGGTTATAAAGGAAGCTTGTATGTGGTCACCGAATGTTGTTCGGAGTCCCGGATGAGATCCCGGACGTCACGAGGAGTTCCGGAATGGTCCGGAGGTAAAGATTTATATATAGGAAGTCCTGTTTCGGCCATCGGGACAAGTTTCGGGGTCATCGGTATTGTACCGGGACCACCGGAAGGGTCCCGGGGGCCCACCGGGTGGGGCCACCTGCCCCGGGGGCCACATGGGCTGTAGGGGGTGCGCCTTGGCCTACATGGGCCAAGGGCACCAGTCCCTAGAGGCCCATGCGCCAAGAGTGGAGGAAAAGGGGAGAGTCCTCAAGGGGGAAGGCACCTCCGAGGTGCCTTGGGGAGGATGGACTCCTCCCCCCCTCTTAGCCGCACCCCTTCCTTGGAGGAAGGGGCAAGGCTGCGCCTCCCCCCTCTCCCCTGCCCCTATATATAGTGGAGGGGAGGGAGGGCATCCATACCTGAGCCCTTGGCGCCTCCCTCCCTCCCGTGACACCTCCTCCTCTCCCGTAGGTGCTTGGCGAAGCCCTGCAGGATTGCCACGCTCCTCCATCACCACCACGCCATTGTGCTGCTGCTGGATGGAGTCTTCCTCAACCTCTCCCTCTCTCCTTGCTGGATCAAGGCGTGGGAGACATCGTCGAGCTGTACGTGTGTTGAAC